>NC_057811.1:169946210-169956676 GCF_018294505.1 Triticum aestivum | reverse complement strand
GTGGCGCGGCGCTCGGCGCTGGCGGCGGCGGCCGCGGAGGAGCGGAGACGGCGGCGACCGCGGGGCAGCGGCGGTGGCTACCGGGCCGGGGAGGGCCCGACGCGGGCCTCGCGGGCTCGCGCGCTGGAGGCGGCCGGGGCGCTGATGTGGCAGCCTCCGGTTCGCCGGGCGTGGCGGCGGGGATTTGTCCGGCGGGAGTGGACGCGTCCGGTGGCGGCGGGGGGAACGAGGTTAGGGTTTGATCTGCGAAAATTTCGGGGGGACTCACATATATATAGCTAGAGGGAGCTAGGAGGCTCCAAATGGAGTGCGGTTTTCGCCCACACGATCGTGATCGAACGACCTAGAGCATGGAGGAGACTTAGAGGGGTTTTGGTCTGTTTGGAGGGGTTTTTTGCTGCAACACACAAAAGGACTTTGCGGTTAACCGGTTAACCATTGGAGTACCAAACGACCTCCAAATGGAACAAAACTTGACAGGTGGTCTACCGGTGGTATACCAAGGCCACTTGGCAAGACTCGGTCCATTCCGAGAACGTTCAACACCTGCTCACGAAAAGAAACAAGAGGGGTGCGCCGGTGCATGTGGGAGTGCCGGATTGCAAAACGGACAACGGGGAAAATGCTCGGATGCATGAGACGAACACGTATGCAAATGAGATGGACATGATGACATGATATGAGATGCATGACAAGAACAAAAGCAAAAACGAAGACAAAACCCAACCACGGAGGGAATATCATAACACATAGCCGAAAATGGCAAGAGTTGGAGTTACAAATATGGAAATTTACATCCGGGGTGTTACAACACTCCACCACTACGAGAGGATCTCGTCCCGAGATCTAGGACTGAAAGAACCCCGGATATTCGGAACGGAGGTGGTCCTCGCGTTCCCAGGTGGCTTCTCGGTCGAAATGGTGCGACCACTTCACTTTCATGAATTTGATTGACTTGTTGCGAGTCTTGCGCTCAGTTTCTTCAAGAATAGCAACGGGGTGCTCATGATAAGACAGATCTTCTTGGAGGTCAATCTCTTCGAAGTTCATGGTGCGCTCAGGAGTCTTGAAGCACTTGCGAAGCTGTGACACGTGGAACACATCGTGCACGTTCGCGAAGTTGGAGGGAAGCTCAAGTTGATAGGCGAGGTCGCCTCTTTTACCAATGATCTTGAAAGGACCCACATATCTAGGGGCAAGCTTCCCTTTGATACCGAAGTGAAGAGTGCCTTTCATTGGATAGACGAGGAGGTAGACATGGTCTCCGATCTCGAAAGCCAAATCAGGGTGCTTACTATCATAGTAACTCTTCTGGCGCGATTGCGCGGCTTTGAGATTTTCACGGATGATGTTACACATTTCTTCAGCCTCAGTGATTAAGTCATTGCCAAGAAGTTGACGTTCACCAGTCTCTGACCAATTGAGAGGAGTACGACACTTTATGCCATAGAGGATTTCGAATGGGGCCTTGCCCGAACTCGCTTGGAAGCTGTTGTTGTAGGAGAATTCGGCATATGGAAGACAATCTTCCCATTTCATGCCAAAGGAAATGACACAAGCCCTGAGCATATCTTCAAGAATTTGATTTACTCGCTCGACTTGGCCACTAGTTTGAGGATGGAAAGCTATGCTGAAGCGAATGTTGGTGCCCATGGCCTTCTGAAAGGAGTCCCAGAACTTAGAAGTGAAGATGCTTCCACGATCTGAAGAAATCAATTGTGGAATGCCGTGCAAGGAGACAATCCTGGAGGTGTATAGCTCTGCCAACTGAGCTGTTGTGATAGATTCTTTGATTGGAAGGAAATGAGCCACTTTAGTAAGCTTGTCGATGACAACGAAGATAGCATCATTTCCATGCTTGGACTTTGGAAATCCAGTCACGAAGTCCATTTCGATATGATCAAACTTCCATTCTCGGATAGCAAGAGGTTGGAGGAGACCAGCTGGTCGTTGGTGTTCTGCTTTCACTCTTTGACAGACATCACATTCATTCACGAATTGAGTGATTTCTCGCTTCATTCGAGTCCACCAATACGACTGCTTGAGGTCATGGTACATCTTCGTACTTCCAGGATGAATGGAAAGAAGAGAATTGTGCGCCTCGTTCATAATGACTTTCCTTAGATCACCTTTAGGAACCACAATCCGGTCCTCGAAGAATAAAGTGTCTCTGTCATCAATGCGATAGCACTTGTATTTTGAAAGACCCTTGTCGATACCACGTTTCACCTTTTTCACCATGGTATCCAGGAGTTGTGCCTCACGAATTTGATCTTCCAAAGTAGGAGAGACTATGAGGTTGGCAAGAAAGCCTTGAGGAACAACTTGGAGATTCAGCTTGCGAAAAGCTTCACAAAGATCCGGTTGGAATGGCTTGAGAATTAAGCTGTTGCAATAAGCCTTCCTGCTCAAAGCATCTGCAATGACATTGGCCTTGCCTGGAGTATATTCAATACTCGGATTGTACTCTTGAATCATTTCGACCCATCGAGTCTGCCTGAGGTTGAGGTTGGGCTGAGTGAAGATGTACTTGAGACTCTTGTGATCGGTGAATATGTCCACTTGTCTTCCCAACAAGAGATGTCTCCATGTTATTAATGCATGGACAACTTTCGCCAACTCAAGATCGTGAGTGGGGTAGTTCTTTTCATTGGGCTTCAACTGACGAGAGGTATAGGCCACAACTTTCTTCTCTTGCATTAACACAGCACCGAGACCTTGAAGAGAAGCATCACAGAAAACTTCAAATGGCTTGGATTCATCAGGAGGAGTTAAGACAGGAGCTGTGATGAGTTTCTCTTTGAGAGTGTTGAAAGCAACGTCACACTCAGGAGACCAGACATACTTCACATGCTTCTGGAGGAGGTTGGAAAGAGGCTTTGCAATCTTAGAGAAATTCTCAACGAATCTTCGGTAATAGCTTGCAAGACCAAGAAAACTGCGAAGCTGCTTGACATTCTGAGGAGGTTCCCAATTCACAATTGCACACACCTTCTCGGGATTAACAGCGATGCCCTTGGCTGAGATGATATGACCGAGGTAAAGAACTTCATCAAGCCAAAACTCACATTTGGAAAACTTCGCATAGAATTGATACTCTCTGAGCTTGTCGAGCACCAATCGCAAATGTTTGGCATGATCCTTCTTATTCTTGGAGAAGACCAAGATATCATCGAGATACACCAGGACGAATTCATTGGTATAGGGGTTGAAGATGAAATTCATCATCCGAGAGAATGTTGGAGGAGCATTGACTAGGCCGAAAGACATGACAGTATATTCATAAGAACCAAAGCTTGTTCTGAATGCTGTCTTGGGAATATCTTCTTCACGAATGCGAATCTGATGATAACCCATACGAAGGTCAAGCTTGGAGAAAACTTTAGCACCTTTGAGTTGCTCGAATAGCTCATTGATGTTGGGAAGTGGATACTTGTTCTTGATTGTCTTCTTGTTCAATGGACGGTAGTCGACACAAAGTCGGTCCGTGCCATCCTTCTTCTGGACAAAAAGAACACCACAACCCCATGGAGATGAACTCGGTCTGATCAAACCCAGACGCTCTTGTTCATCGAGTTGTTTCTTCAATTCCTTCAGCTCCTTGGGTCCCAGCTTGTAAGGACGCTTGCAAACGGGTTCAGTGCCAGGCTCAAGATCGATAACGAACTCAACTGGCCGGTGGGGAGGCATACCCGGAAGCTCTTCTGGAAAGACATCTTGGTACTCACAAACGACTAGAATCTGAGAGATGGCATTCAATTCGCCCTTCTCATTGAGAGAAAATAACCGAATGGTTTCATCACGAGCGGCATAGATGATAACATCCTTAGAAGAGTGTGTCAATTGAATCTCCCTGGCAGCACAATCAAGTTGAGCCTTGTGCTTAGAAAGCCAGTCCATCCCGAGAATTAGATCAATATCCGAGTCACCAAGAACAATTGGGGAAGACAAAAATTTATAGTTCCCCATCTTGATGGAAACATCCGGAACCATGTAGCTTGCGTTCATGCATTTGCCCGGAGAGACAACTGCTAACGTTCTAGGCAATTCTTGGAAATGCAATTCATGCTTGGATGCAAATGGTCTTGAGATGAAACTAAGCGATGCACCAGTGTCAAAAAGAACTTTTGCAGGAATATCATTAACTGAGAGATTACCCATTATCACATCAGTAGAATCCTCCGCTTGAGCTGCATTCATCATGTTGACCTGTGCAAACTTTGGATTATGCTTGACCACTGCATTGCTGGAAGATCTCACGGGAGGAGGAGGCGGAAGGCGCCTTTGGTTGAAGCACTTGTTAGCATAGTGACCTTTCTGCTGACACTTGTTGCAAGTCACCTCTGAGAGTGGACGATGATAAGGAGCATTCGACTTTGGAGCTTGATTCTGAGACTTGTTCTGATAGCCAGAGTTGGATGAGTGGGAAGATCCATGGCCACCTTTGTTCTTCTGCTGGTAAGGCTGACGAAACGGAGGAGGAGGAGGCAACCAGAACTTTTGTTGCTTAGCAGCCACTAGTGAGGAAGAAGAAGACTGAACTACGTCCCTGACTCTCTTCTTAGAAGCCTCACACTTGAGCTGAGCAGCCTCTTGCTTCAGTGCCTTATTGTAGAAATCATCATACTTGGTCGGCTCAAAAAGCACGAGAGGTAATTGCAGATCTTCTCTGGGGCCACCTCTGAATTGATAGATCATGCTCTTTTCATCAGGAACGTCTTGCTTAGCGAAGTGAGCGAGTTTCTGAAACTGAGTATTGTATTGATACACGAACATGCTGCCTTGCTTGAGATTGCAGAACTCCTCACGCTTGCTCTCAACAACACTTTGTGGAATGTGGTGAGCTTTGAAGTCCCGACAGAAGTCAGTCCAAGTGATCACACGACCTCCTCTGGAATCTTTGTATTGTTGATACCACTCGGCAGCTTGATCCTTGAGTTGAAAAGAAGCGAACTTGACAAAGTCCTCAGGCCTGACATTGCTACATTCAAAATGCTTGTTGATGTCCACGAGCCAATCATCGGCATCTGTGGCCTCGGCACAGTAGCTGAAAGACTTGGACTGATTTGCGAGAAACTGGTTGAGGGTAGCGAAGTGAGGCTGATTGTTGCCTTGGCCTTGATTTCCTTGATTGCCTTGCCCTTGGGTGCGTTCTTGCAAGAGTTGCAGAATCATCTGAGCATTGGCGTTGGTGGCTGCCATGATAGCTTGCCATGCCTCCGGAGGCGGAGGTGGTGGTGGAGGGTTCGCCTGACTCCCTTCATTGTGTTCCGGATTCTGACGCGTTGGCGGAGCCATCCTGAAGAGGGTGACATCCGTTAGCATCTTGATAAACGAATAGACAAGTTGAATCAACGGATAGAAATTGCAACATATAGTCTTCACAATAAACATTCGAACGAGGATCAACGAATGAATTCCATAGTAAATCATCACATTTCCTTTAAGTTGAGAAGCCACTTAGAAAAAGGTATGGAATCAACATTTGACTTCGAAGCAACTCGAATACCACAATTCAAAACAAAACAAAGTATTGGCTTGCAGAATAAGACAGAACAAACATATGATAGAGATTTCGTCCGAAGTTTTTGTCGTGGAATTAACACGTCAGATGTCCTAGGTTTCAGGACTTAGTCGCGAGGCCAACGCATCTATGTGGTAGCTTGAGAGGGGTTGAGCGGAATCGAGAGACGCAACACAAGACGAGGATTTAGACAGCTTCGGGCCCCGGGAAACATCATCCGGTAACAACCCTACATGCTGTTTGAGGCTAGGTCTCATCATGCTTATGAGAGAGTCGCCGGTAAGCCGGCTCTTTGTGTCTAGCCCTAGAGATTGTTTCTTGTTGCTCGTCCCGCTTTGGGGTGCCCTGCCCCTCCTTATATAAGTTAGAGGGGCGGGTTACATGTGGAGTCCTAGTAGGACTAGGACTAGTCTATCTTCTCTTACAAGTTAATTACAAGTCCGGGTCTTGCTTCCTCGTAGAGGAAATATTCGTCATCCCTTTCTTCTTAAGCCGGCCCATCATAAACGTGAGCCGGCCTTCTGGGCCTTGGGCCTAGTCTTCTATCTGACCCGCCATCGGGGTCATCCGTGAGTCGTCAGGCTCGTGAGTCGTCTGACAGTGAGCCGCCAGACCCGTGAGTCTCCAGTCCTTCGGCGGGTCACGGTGAAGCGCCAAGTCCGGCCGGGTCATACTTCCGGCCGGGTCATACCGCGGGGTATATCCCCGACAGTTTTCGTGGTGGGGCCCACACGGGCTCGATCGTACAGCACCATCATGTACAAGGCAGTGCACATGACATACGAAGCGTCCCTGAGTCGGCATAGCCAAGGACTCTTTAAGAAACTACGAGACCACTATAAAACCAACCGTGGAAAGGCGGACAACTAGACGTCGAACCCCAATCTCATATCATGCGTCTGTCGGAAAGATATCCTAGGAGCTACTTGAATTCCCACTTATAAACTCCCAAAACTTTCTGGTTATGCAATCTGGTGTTGGGGATACAGGGGACACAAAATATATCACCCAAACTAGCAATCCCTAGATCCAGTTGTATCCATCCGTCAACACATAACCAAGAAACCTTCGGAAATCGTGTACCTCAACCTTCGAAAAGCATCCGTTATATGAGTTATGGCAATACTCCCGAACTCCCGCCCCAGTACTGGGTGGCGTCGAGGTGATCTCACCAACAATTGCATAAAAGAGATTTCGATGTCGGCGAAACTCAGGTATTCCAGAATTGCAACGATAAAATTGTGACGACAACACCTCGGAGCTCAACTCCCCGGGACACTGCCACAACCCCTAAATGTCAGGAGGCACCAAGAACAACGTTCTCGTCACAAAACCATCGGAACGATTCTAAGATACCCGCGTGATCCTAAATTTTTTTAGTGAAATTTGAGGAGAGAAGAGTCAAAAACTTCTACGTCAGGAGGCCTCACCAGAGCGACGAAGGGACTGAGGAGTAAAAAGAATCCTACTCTCTGATATATATAATCCTAAGACTCAAAACATTTTTGTTCTAGACTCAACAACGCCAGCGATTCGATCAAGCAGGGGGCTCCTAAGTCAGGGATGGCTCTGATTACCAACTTGTAAGGACCACGATGCGGCTATATCTCCCACGTGTTGAGGCACGACTTAGAGGAATAACCGCATTGTGGTTTTGTCGCAAGAAGGGTCATCTTCACACAATCCCATGTAATAAACAATAAAGGGATAACGAGAGTTGGCTTACAATCGCCACTTCACACAATACATAAATATAAATCATACATCATCCAAAATCCACACATAGACCGACTACGGTCAAATCCAAATGAAAATAAGATAACCCAAAATGCTAGATCCCCGATCGTCCCAACTGGGCTCCACTACTGATCATCAGGAAAAGAAACATAGTAACGACCACGTTCCTCCTCGAACTCCCACTTGAGCTCGGTTGCGTCATCTGCACTGGCATCGCCGGCACCTGCAACTGTTTTGGTAGAATCTGTGAGTCACGAGGACTCAGCAATCTCACATCCGCGAGATCAAGACTATTTAAGCTTATAGGAAAGGATGGTGTAATGAGGTGGAGCTGCAGCATGCACTAAGCATATATGGTGGCTAACATACGTAAATGAGAGCGAGAAGAGAGGCAACGCAACGGTCGCGAAGCTAGAAATGATCAAGAAGTGATCCTGAAACTACTTACGTTCATGCATAACTCAAACAGTGTTCACTTACCAGACTCCGCCGAGAAGAGACCATCACGGCTACACACACGGTTGATGTATTTTAGTAAGTCAAGTGACAAGTTCTCTACAACCGGACATTAACAAATTCCCATCTGCCTCATAACCGCGGGCACGGCTTTCAAAAGATAATACCCTGCAGGGGTGTCCCAACTTAGCCCATCATAAGCTCTCACGGTGAATGAAGGATAAACCTTCTCTCGGAAAGACCCGATCAGTCTCGGAATTCAGGTTTACAAGACATTTCGACAATGGTAAAACAAGACCTGCAAAGCCACCCAAATGTGCCGACAAATCTCGATAGGAGCTGCACATATCTCGTTCTCAGGGCACACCGGATTGTCCAAGCTTCCGATAGGCGAGCCCAGAGTTGCCCCTGGTGGCCACCGGCGACTGACAGGTTGGGCCAATACTCAGAGGAGCACTGGCCCGGGGGTTTAAATAAAGATGACCCTCGGGCTCGCGAAAACCCAAGGGAAAAGGCTTAGGTGGCAAATGGTAAAACCAAAGTTGGGCCTTGCTGGAGGAGTTTTATTCAAGGCGAACTGTCAAGGGGTCCCATAAATCACCCAACCGCGTAAGGAACGCAAACTCAAGGAACATAATACGGGTATGACGGAAACTAGGGCGGCAAGAGTGGAACAAAACACCAGGCATAAGGCCGAGCCTTCCACCCTTTACCAAATATATAGATGCATTAATTAAATAAGAGATATTGTGATATCCAAAATATCCATGTTCCAACATGGAACCAACTTCAACTTCACCTTCAACTAGCAACGCTATAAGAAGGGTTGAGCAAAAGCGGTAACTTAGCCAAATAACGGTTTGCTAGGAAAGGATGGTTAGAGGCTTGACATGGCAAATATGGGAGGCATGATATAGAAAGTGGTAGGTAGCACAACATGGCAAATAGAGCGAACAACTAGCAAAACAAAGATAGAAGTGATTTCGAGGGTATGGTCATCTTGCCTGCAAGGTTCTCAGAGTTGTCGAAAGCTTGATCCTCGTAAGCGTACTCAATAGGTTCCTCGTTCATGAACCCGTCTCCCGGCTCTACCCAAAACAAGAACACAAGCAACGGAACCACAATCAATCACGAGAAATGCACAAGCAACATGATGCAAAACATGTATGATATGCGAGATATGGTATGCGATGCATATGCGTGCTCCGGAAGAAAAATGATGAACAAGGAAGTAACTTGGCAAACCAAGCATGCCACTGGAAAGATGAGATGATTTCAGTTGAAATCGATATAAAGATCACCGGAAACGGATGCACGGTTTGCAAATGGCAAGCAAAACAAGAATGACACGAATCTGCGATTAACAGCATGATAGCACTTAGAATACAACAAGAAACTACGCTACATCAGTCCAATATAGCAACAAAGCATATGGTAGTAATCTACAGGAGATGCTTGACAAAAGATGAACACTGAGCTACGGCTAGTTCACAACATAGCAGGTTCAAACAAGCATGGCAAAAGTGCAAAAGATAACACGTTCACAGACTTGGTGAAATTACTGAACATGGCTGAAACAACATCAGGTAGCAATGTTCAGAGCAAGCAAAAAACATGCTACAGGAACTTAACATAGCAAAACAAGGCATGACATGAATCTACTAGATGCATAGAACAAAAGTCCCTTACTGACCATAAGCCAAAAAGGACCAGAAGATATGATGGCACCCATGTAAACATAGAAAGTTTCGTTAACAGCTTTCAGACTTTGCAGAAAACAGAGCATGGCAGAAACAGTAATATGAAGGCATCTTGGTGAGCTTGATGCACTCACCACAAGGCAATGCATGACAAAACAAGCATACCTACAGAAAGATGGAATGTTTATGAAGCTATCCATGGCAAGATCAAGATTAAGACATGCTATCATGTTGACATTGGCAAAGTTGAATATCATGTTGACATTCTGCCAGAAATAAATTATAGCAAAAGTAGAGCAAGATTAAGACATGCTATGGCACTCCATAATTGCAAACAGGGGCATGGATGGATAGAGCACAACTGTATCTACAAAACATCCTTACTGAAGCTCACCAAAAGGAGCATGGATCTCTTTGTAGCCACATGGATACATAGCAAGAAAATAACAGCAGTCACAGACAGCAAAATTACTGTCCCTGAAATCAGAAACATCACGAAGCCTAGTTTGCATGCTTGTACTAGTCACCACAGAGATCACAAAAATACATGGCATACACCTCTGTAAAGATGGCATGGCATAGATCAAAACACATGTAGAGCTCATGCCCATAAGATGCACACATCAAATGCAGCAAAAATAACAAATCCTCAAGTTCTGATAAGTAACAGCAGTTAACAGCATATAGCACTCTTGCACCAGAGATTTGGGCATCAAGATGGACTCAAATGAACATGGCATAATGGAAGAAAATGAAGATCATCTAGAGGCGAAATTTTGGATATATTACACGCATGAAACCGAGATATATGCAGAGAGTTATGATGCGATGAACAGGACCATATAATGCAAAATATCACAAGACTTGGAGAAAATCGGGGGAGAGGAGAAGTCAACCTCCCACTGGATCCAGATCGGAACGGGCTCGGGTGGCTCGCCGGAGAAGAAGGCTGGCGCGGCCGGTGGACGGCGACGGAGGAGAGGGTCGGCGGGAAGGCAGCACCGGCGGGGAGGCGGCGACGCAGCGGGAGGACGGCGTGGCGCGGCGCT